>NC_053023.1:131630221-131651723 GCF_003073215.2 Triticum urartu | reverse complement strand
ACCGCCGCACGCCTCCTCTTCTCCGCGGCCGAGCCGCCTCCCCGCCGATGAGCCGCCGCACGCCGCCACCTCTCCACGCCGGCGACGAGCGCCGCAGCTCCGCCGCCCGCCGCCCGGCAAGCCGCCGCCCGAGCTCGCCGGCCGGTCCCTGCGCCGCCCCGCACGGCCCTCCTCCTCGCCGGATCTCCACCCCGGCGACCCCTCCGGCCTCTCCCTCAACTCCGGCGAAGAACCCCGGTCATCCTCGTGATCCGCGCCGCCGTGCTACAGTGACCTTCGCCCGATCCAGATCTATGAACAGTGAAACCCTAGGTGAAATTCGTCTAAGTCCCGAAATTCCAGATCCATATGCACATGTTTGTCAGGCTGTAACTTTGCATCCGTAGCTCTGATTCATGCATATAGCATATCAAAATTTTCATCTCAGAGAGTACATCATTTCATTTCATTGCATCATTTTCATTTGAGTTCATCTTGATGCCCGAAATGCTGTTAGAAGAGGGCTACTTGAGTTAATTGTCAGATCTGCTCCTCCATTTAGGTTTTTGTCATTTTTGCCATGATTATTGTGTGCATGCTATGCCCTGATGCTCTACATGTGTTTTGTTAAGGGTTTTGTCATCTCTCCAGAGGTGAAACCCATGTATTTTTAGGATGTGTGTGGTGACTAGTGCAAGCTTGCAAAGTGGTGCAATTAGTAATTCTGTTTTCAGGGACTTAGCAATTCCACTAAGTCCTTGATCTGTTTATCTCGTATTGCCATATGTTCACGTTGTTTCCTAGTGATCCCTGCCTCTTTTGAGGATGATCAGTAAGGATGTTTTGTTAATATTGTAGTGCTCTATCCATCCATACCTTTGTTTGCAATTATGGAGCACCCTAGCTTGAGTCAATCGAGCTCTACTTTTGCTACTTTGTGAATCTGGGCAGATTGTCAACTTGTTTGCAATTTTGCCGATGATGTTGTAGTTGATCCGTGCATGCTATGCTTTTGTTCTTGCCATGTCTAGCTTGTATTTTGTGTGTTCTTAATGGGTGTATGCTTGTCTTGCCATGACTTGCACCGTAGTGAGTGCATCGAGCTCGTAAACATGACTACTTGAGTTATATTTCAGCATGTGTCAGTTTTTCACTGTGTGAAAACTGATTATGTTTTTGCTATGTTCACATGCTTGCAATTGTATTTTCTGATTCCTTTTGGCTCAAGATCACTAAGGGACTTTTGTTAAGCTCTTTGAGTAGCTCCATGCCATGCTTTATTTTGCCATGTTCATATCCTGTAGCATGTAGTTTTGTTGCTCCGAAGTGTGTTACCTGATCTGAAATTCCAGACAAGTGTTAATTTCACTAAGTCTGAGATCTGTTTGCCATATGCATTATTGTCATGCTTGTTTGAACCTGTTAATGGATGAATTGGCCGTAGCTCAGTGCTAGACTTTTGTTAAGCATCTTGTATGCATCCCTGCCATGTATTTTGTTGTCATGTTTGGGTGCTGTAGCATGTTCATTTCATTGCATTTAGATGCCTACTTGCTGTAAATCCCAGACCAATGTCATTTTTGAATCGCTTGCCATTTCCAAACCGTAACTCCGATTCCGGCGTTCTTTATAACGTTTTCAAGCGATTTCATCTCATCTTTCTAGTGGCACACTTGGTTTTCCAAGTTGAGGCCAGGTTCATGCATTTCCTGTCATATCTTACATTTTGCATCCCGCATCGCTTCCCGCATAGCATATCATCATTGCATCATATCGCTTGATCCTTGCACGTGGTTGATTGTGTCCTTGTTGCTTGTTTGTCTTGTTTGGGTAGAGCCGGGAGACGAGTTCGCTAACGAGGAGCCCGTTGAGTTTGCTTTCGAGGATCCAGTCAACTCTGACAACTCTGCAGGCAAGATGATCATACCCTCGAAATCACCACTATCTTTGCTATGCTAGTTTGCTCGCTCTTTTGCTATGCCAATGCTACGATGCCTACCACTTGCTTGCAAGCCTCCCAAATTGCCATGTCAAACCTCTAACCCACCATGTCCTAGCAAACCGTTGATTGGCTATGTTACCGCTTTGCTCAGCCCCTCTTATAGCGTTGCTAGTTGCAGGTGAAGATTGGAGGCCGTTCCTTGTTGGAACATCTTTTATTTACTTGTTGGGATATCATTATATTGCTATGTTATCTTAATGCATCTATATACTTGGTAAAGGGTGGAAGGCTCGGCCTCTCGCCTAGTGTTTTGTTCCACTCTTGCCGCCCTAGTTTCCGTCATATCGGTGTTATGTTTCCGGATTTTGCGTTCCTTACGCGGTTGGGTTATAATGGGAACCACTTGATAGTTCGCCTTGATTAAAGCTTTTCCAGCAATGCCCAACATTGGTTTTACCATTCGCCACCTAGGCTTTTCTTTCCCTTGGGTTCTGCAGACTCAAGGGTCATCATTATTTTAACCCCCCCGGGCCAGTGCTCCTCTGAGTGTTGGTCCACCTGTCAGCTACCGGTGGCCACCAGGGGCAACTCTGGGCTGGCCTACCCGTACCTAGGACAATCTGAGTGTGCCCTGAGAAAAGAGATATGTGCAGCTCCTATCGGGATTTGTCGGCACATTCGGGCGGTGTTGCTGGTCTTGTTTTAACCTGTCGAAGTGTCTTGAATTACCGAGATACCGAGTCTGATCGGAACGTCTTGGGAGGAGGTCTATTCCTTCGTTGACCGTGAGAGCTTGTCATGGGCTAAGTTGGGACTCCCCTGCATGGATTTGAACTTTCGAAAGCCGTGCCCGCGGTTATGGGCAGATGGGAATTTGTTAATGTCCGGTTGTAGATAACTTGAACCTTAAGTTAATTAAAATGAATCAACTGAGTGTGTTACCGTGACGGCCTCTTCTCGGCGGAGTCCGGGAAGTGGACACGGTGTTGGAGTAATGTTTGCGCGGGTGGTTCTCTAGTTTCTCGCTCGCGCTTTGCCTCCTCTTCTCGCTCTCTTTTGCGAATAAGTTAGCCACCATATTTGCTAGTCGCTTGCTGCAGCTCCACTCATATTTTACCTTGCCTTACCTATAAGCTTAAATAGTCTTGATCGCGAGGGTGTGAGATTACTGAGTCCCTGTGGCTCACAGATTACTATTACACCAGATGCAGGGCCTGATGATTTCGCTCCAGCAGACGCGTATGAGCTCAAGTGGGAGTTCGACGAAGACTCTCAACGTTACTATGTTTCCTTTCCCGATGATCAGTAGTGGTGCCCAGTTGGGGGTGAACGGGACCGTTGTCGCATGTTGGGTTATCTTTTATTTTGGCGCCGTAGTCGGGCCATGAGTGTTTGGATGATGTAATGTTATTTATGTACTTGATTGACGTGGCGAGTGTAAGCCAACTATTGTTATCTTCCCTTTATTATTTATATTACATGGGATGTTGTGAAGATTGCCTAACTTGTGACATATGCCTTCAATGGGATTATGTCTCTAAGTCACGCCTCGACACGTGGGAGCTATAGTCGCATCGAGGGTGTTACAACTAGGCAGAACTGCAGAGATAAAACTATCAGTAGTGATGATAGAGACATATTTTACTAGAGTAAAATGACAACTAGCTAACATACAAGCATACGGGAGCTGCAAGATATAACTCTAGAGTAAACATGATGAACCTCACAGAGATGAATGCATATAAGTTGCGAAGAACTGAGCACCGAGGGGAAACTCGGGGCAGAGGATAATACAAAGAGAGGAAAAATACTAAAAGTAATGCAAGTAGAGACAAAATCAGTGGTGCTCGATGGTGACAAGTGATTTGTTCGACCAGTTCACACTTCTACCAAAGTGCTACTTCTGGTTGGATGGACTTATGATTCAACACGAGAGAAAATCTCTATCCATCCTATCATCCTTGACCTGAAGTTCCTCAAACTCAGATTGATTTACTCTCGGTAGATTCTTCAAGGCAATCTCCAAACTTTCACAGACTTGTCCTTGGAAAACCACAATGACTCTTGGTTGCTCGGACCGATGCCTAACCGTCTAGTGGATGTGCACTCCAAAAGAGTAATAGGCACAAGCTTCTTTTCAATCTAGTTATTCACAATGTTCAATCACTTCACATATTTTTGGCTCTAGGGTTTTCTCTCTAGGATTTGCTCAATTTTCTCGTAGAGTGGGTTGCTCAGACAAACTCTTGTCAAATCAAACAACGCAACCAACTGTTGCAGGATGGGGTGGGCGGCTATTTATTTTGGAGCAATCCCGAGGTGTGAAATGACCAATAGGGACACGTGCCACCTAATGGCCAATCGACATGTGGCATTATGGATGGATTTCAAACTCACGCAATAACTTACTTTAGGAACAAGTCTAGCCGATTCAACGGTTTGTGATTTTTTTCTCTAAGTCCCGAAGAACTTTGTCTCATACTCGGAGAAAAATTGCTCTGCATGAAGAGATTTCTCTTGTCTTCACTCGGAGAAATAGTTTTATGATTGAACACACATCGAAGACCTAAACCTCAACTGCATTTGGATCCCACCCTCCTAATAGTACAGTTTGCCTTCTGACTAAATAGAGAAAAATGAAACTAGAAAACAACTATGTATTCACTGACTTTATTCTTCTCGCAACAGTCAATTGTTCCTCTTACGACTCAATGAAACAATTGCTCTTCGATTCAATTTTAAGGGTCATCTCCCACATGAATAATAATATCCTCTATCACTCCAGCATACTTCTCTTAACTCCTGAGAAACTTACTTCTTGTGTATACTCGCAAACACATTAGTCCCCCAAGGAGAAAACCCACTCTGCCCCTCTACGGTCGAGGACAAGAAAGGGAAGGAAGCGACAGAGGAGCATAAGGAAGAAGAGAGAGCACAAAGCAAATGACAGATTGCTACTATTGTGCATTTTTTCCTTGCAAAGCACAACATAAATACATGGAAACTCTTCATTACCATTTACCAGCTATACCAATTTGGTCGAGATCCCCAAAACGCAGTAGATTACAAGGAGTTTGTTTGTGAAGACATGAGGAAGGGGGGAAGGGAGCATAGGCGAACGAATCCAAGCCATGCAATGGTTCAAGTAGGAAGGAACCGACATATGAATCACCACAATTCTCATTGGTGCCTCCTTCTCATGGCCATCGTCATGGTCTAAATGAAGAGGAGAAAGAGAGGAACTGTGGGTGGATCTAGGTCCAAGCTCTTGAAAAGAAGTCATTGAATAGAGAAATATTGGAGATTTCTACAGTACTGTACATTTTTGTTCCTTGCAAACCACAACATATTCATTTAAACTCTTCGTTACCAACCAGTTATACCCAACTTGGCCGGGATCTCCAAAGCGCAATAGCTTCCGAATATGTGAAACCGGATGGCGTTGGAGTTGATACGCGTTCAGAGTAAGCGGTAACTGAACATGGCAAAATCGACTTCTCCTAAACCTTACACATTTACAGTTAGTGCGAGGCCACGCGCATCGACTGAAGCAGCATATCCATTGTGGACACTGTGAAGCTGATAATTCTCTCAAATTAGTTCACTCCCTTAACTTACAGTAAACACCTCAGGCAGGCCCTGCACCCCTCTCAACTCAATGGAAAGGGCAGGGCGCTAAACATAATACACTGTAATGATAGCTAAAAATTCAGAGTAAAAAAGGAAAGAGAGGAAAAGAGCGTCTCTCCCCCTAGGTACATTCCGGCGGCATTACAAGAAGACCGACGGCGAGGGGTTGACGACGATGTGCCTGAGCGGGTTCGTGACGTCGCCGCCGCCGGCGTGCTTCACGAACTCCGCCGGCGTGAGGAAGTTGCCGTGGCAAACGCACACTATCCTCACCTCCTCCCCTTTCCTGTACTTGTACAGGAAGCCGTCGATCTTCTTGCCGTTGGGGCCGTCCACCTTGGACGAGACCATCGGCATGTCCTCCATCATGCTCTTCCGCAGGTCGCCGGTGCTCGTCGTGCGCATCGTCAGCGACCGGAGGGTCCGCAACGGCGGTTGCTCCTTGACGATGCCGTTCGGCAGCTTCCCGGCCGCCGGAGATGGTGCCGGCGGCGGGAGGGATTTGTTCTGGTTGCTGGCATTGTTATTATTATCGGAAGATATCTCCATGCTCGATGTGCTCTTCGCCTCAGCGCCATCACCGCTACCTGCACCAATGCAGAGGAGGAGGAGATGTCACATTTTCATATTCCAACATGTCAATAAAGATTCATATCCCAATGTGCTCTTTTCCGTTTACTAATCGTCAGTGCTTTCCAGTTTTTCAGGTAGACAATTCAAATCATATATGTTTAGCAGCTGCTCGGATAGTGATTAGCCTCAATAATCAGACTCTGACGCTACGTAACTACTGACTAGTAGTGACTAAAAGCTTAGAAGCTGCTTAGAAACATGCCGTAGAAGGCATCTCTCCAGACCCTAGGAGCAACAGCACGGCTCGAAATAATCCCAGAAATGACATCACCCAAAACAAACGCCCCGAAAAGAACACAACAAATCCCATGCGTACGTGGAAGCATCATCAGGTTGTGCAGAAAAGAATTCCCCATTTCTAACGAATTTGGCGAAAAAGAAAAGCATCGGCTGAGCTAGCGTTCTAACGAATCGATCCCGGTAAATCACAATACCAAAGCAAGATCCATGGCAAAGAACACTCGACTTTTTAGATCCCCCCTCTGCCCATGTATCTCCTACCGAAAGAACTACGGTGAGCTCGGCATGACACCGACCTGCATGGATCGCCGAGAGCTTAACAGGCAGCTGGATGAATAATTCGAGCAAGGAAGCGCAATAGAACAGTGGGAATTGCAAGCTGATTGTAGCGAATAGTTGGTGAAAGCATGTGCATACCTTGCTCGGGCATGCTTGAGGAGGGGTTCCCCTGGTCGACGACGGAGCGGCGGAGCTGGAACGCGCTGGGGTAGAGCGGCTCCTGGGCGTCGTCCCGGCTGCTGCTGCCGCCGGACTTGCCGGAGTTCATGGAGGTGCGGCGCTCGAGGCGCTTGCGCTTGGCCTGGAGGCGCTTGAGGCTCTGCATCTCGCGCCGGCGCCACCGCTCCTCCTCGGTCTCGGTGGGGAGCGAGCTGGTGCGCATCAGCGGCGCCGGCGGGGGCGTCGCGGCGGCGAGGTCGTCGCTGGTGCCCGGGAGCGAGCACATGGCGGCGAGGGAGGAGGAGCGCACCAGCCGCGGCTTCTTGGCGTCCCGGCCGGAGTTGGCGCCGAAGCAGCCGCCCAGGGACAGGCCGAGGCTGAGCTCGACCACCTCGTCCGCCTCGCCGGCGCCGCCCCCCTTTTGTCCGACCGCCGCCCCTTCTCCCGCCGAACCTGCCCAAGAAGTCCCTCGACGCCATGTCCGTCCGGCAGAGAGAGAGCAAGCAATTCCCCGCCGCGAAGCACACGCCAATCCCTCCTGCCCCGAAGCTCCAAGGACGGCCAAATTCTCAGGAACGCCTCGCCATTGCCGCGAATCCGTCCCGCGCGGGGCAATTCTCGGTCTCCAAACCCAGAGGGAAGAACATCACAGCGCCCAGGGAGGAACAAACAATCGACGAGCGCCGGGCAAGCAGAGCCAGTAGAATCGGCGGCAGGGGGGGGGGGGGGGGGGGGGTGGAGGATGGGAACGGAGAGGAGAGGAGAGAGGAGAAGAGAAGGAGGCCTGCGTGTCGCTCTAATCTCCTTCGTTGTTAGACTGCTCCCTCCATTAAACCGAAATTGTTTGGAGACGGGAACAGGGGGGAGCTAGTTGGATGGGACTACGAGCGCATGGAGGCCGGCCACGTGTCGGACAGCGGGTACACGTGTTGGACCCCGACAAGCCCAGCCGGTATCGGGCGGCGCGCGGCTCGGCGCGGCTCGGCTGGGGCCGTGGTTGGTAGTGGTGGTACTTGGGGATGTGTGACGTGTCGAGGCCGCGTAGGGGCGTCTGCCTGACACGTTTCGGGCTTCCGGTTCTCAGGGCACGGCTCCCCGTGCGGTGTCACTCCGGAATACTTCTGCCTTTTTCTACTTCCTACTGTTTGTATGATTGTATCTATATACGCACCTCCGGTAAATGTTAGTGGTTATAAATAACCGAAAATCTAAAAAGTGGCCGCGCGCTAATCGGAGAAAACGAGCGGCCGGACTTTTTTTACCATGCATGAGTTGTACTTTTGTCTGTTAGTGCATATCGTTATCAGTATTTAATGTGTTCACACTGGTTAGTTCAATTTAAAACACGTACAATTATTTTGGTTTTCCGAATTTTTAAAAAGTCATATCTTTCAAAACGCGCGCGATCCGTCTTCACTATTAAATTTTTTGCGACGAGATCTTTGAAACTAGATCCCTCATGAGTATGTTTGGACGAAACTTTTTTGATGCCAACTTTGACGCTATATTGTGCAACTTCAGTACTGCTTTGTGCAAGTTTAGTACTGCATGGTGCAATTTTTTCAAACCCAGTTTTTTGAAGCTGCATCCACAGTAGTTGTAATTGAACACATAGTAGTTCTAGTTGGCACATGCATGGCCACAGAGTTGCACAATCTGGTCCACATAGTCGCATATGAATTGTCATAGCTTGTAATGTAGTCTAGTTGCACACACATTGATGTTTAGTTGGCTTGTAACGTAGTCTAGTTGCACACACATTGATGTTTAGTTGGCAGGAATACTAGTTGCACACACATATGCTTAGTTGGCTTGTAATATAGTCCAGTTGCATACACATTGATGTTTAGTTGGCAGGACACTAGTTGCACACGCATTGATAGTTAGTTGGCAGGAATAGTTACACGCATATACTCAGTTGACGCGGCAATGTATTCTAATTGCACAATGCAGTACTTTAGTTGCACTATATAGCATCAAAGTTGGCATCAAAAAAATTCATCAAAACATACCCATGCGGGATCTAGTTTCGAAGATCTCGTCACGATGAATCCAAAGGTGAAAATGGATCTGAATTCCAACGTGTGGTTTAAAGGATATGACTTTTTAAAGATTTAAGAGGCGAAAATAAATGTGTTTCACATACTAGTCTGTACGCATTTGCTATACGCATTTAATGATAACGAAAACATCCACTAACTGACAAAAAAGACACATACTAAGTAATTACTATTTATAGATTATTAGGGACCAAAACTTGCAATTTTAGGCCGGCCGCTCGCAAAGTGTAGCGAGGAGCCGGCCGCTCGCTAGACCGGTCCTATAAATAATTCATGCACGCGTGAGAAAGGTTTAAACGGCATGTACACTTTACTCGAAAGTATTCCCTTCGTTTTAAAATAGATGACCTAATTTTATACTACTTTTATATTAAAATTAGTATAAAGTTGAGTTGTTTATTTTAGAACGGAGGAAGTAGAGAAGTAGTAAGAGATTTTTATCCAAAATGGTCAATGATTAAATATTAAAAAACAGCCCGATATACAGAGAGCTCGCTGGGTACCAAAAATGGTACTATAATTTCTCGCTCTTGGTGATACATTTCTCTAAAGCAAAGTGATGGTAGAATGGACTCATGGAACATATTTTGGAGAGTGAACTTGCTCGGGTTTTTCTCTCCCCCACCACTCAAATTTGAGAGCCCTCTACAAGATCCACCCGACCCCATCCCCTCTCTTTGTTGGTGGTGTTGTTCGTCGAGGCATAAGAGGGAAAAGAGCTCATGATTGTCATGTTTGGGGTGATGTCATATGTGAGCTCTCCGTCGGCGCAAACGAGCATTGGCTGGTGGACAGAGTTCACTCCCCAAGCATGGCTTCGATGAAGAAAGAAGACACCCAATGGTTGATCTGCCGCTGGCTCTTCAAATAAGATCATGAGACGATGAGTGAAAGGATTGAAATGGACCTAGAGAGGGTGAATAGGTACAATTACAAATTTTTAATCACTACTTAGCAATTTTGGGCAATTATGCAGAATATGAAAGTTAGCCTAACTATTGCAAAGGCAATTCTAGTGCCGCAATATACTCAACAACAACTCTGAAGACGAACAACCATAATATGATATAGCAAGTCAAGACAAGGAGACAAAATAAACCACAAGTAAAGAGCTGGGGTTAAGGATAACCAAACTTCAAAGACGAGGATGTATCCCGGTGTTCACTTTCTTGGAGGGAAACAAGTCACCGTTGAAAGGGCGGGTGTTACAACAAAGGCACACCTACACCATGAAGATTCACCCTATTCTCCTCGAGATATCACCACGAAGGCGATTCTCAACCGCTAGTGTGTAGACCATGAGGCGGCCTCCAAACCTTCACAAACTTTCTTGAGGTAATCACAATTCCTTTGCGAAGAACTCCTATCGCCTAGGATATCCAATCTCCAAGAGTAACAAGACCAAGGGGGAAATGCTCAAGGCTTGCTCAAATTATGATTTGCTTTGGGAGAGAGAGAGAGAGAGTGGATCTATCACTTGGTGGAATTCCTCTCAAGAACTATCACAAATCTCTTCAGGATCTAAGATTGATTGTGGGAGAGAGTGAGTGGGATCGAGCACTTTGTGTTCTTCGGGATGAATTATAGAGTGTAGTGTTCAACCCTCTACCGATGTGGTAGAGGGGTATACATAGCTTCATGAGAAAGGAGATGTTTGATTTGTTTAAGTTAGGAGTCTGAATGTCTAGATAGGAATCCGGATGATCTAGCTAGGGATTCAGATGGTCTGACTAAGTCAACTTCTGACAGTTGAGCTAATAGTCGGACGACATTGCTCCCCGTGTGTTTGTCCTGGAAGGACATCCGGGGGAAGCCCGAACATCTGGGAAGGTACTCGAACCATTGGGTTTCATGCAAACCATACTGTGGTGGATCACGGGCTGGCCGGATGCCTGGGACCGAGTCCAGAACTTCTAGGCGAGCCCAGACAGATATGTTCTCTTATTAGCCATCCGGGCAAAGGTTGGATGATCCAAGGAGATGCCTAGACAATCCGGGTTAAGAGCAAACCTTCTATTGCTCCTTGGGGTCTAGCCGAATGATCCGGGACGTAGTCCAAATGATTCGGGTAGCAACCCGGACGATTCGATTGTTGAGTTGAGGATGGCCATTTTGGTGGTTGGATTTTGGCTAAGATATTTTTGGGGTTGCGTATGTGTAGGATGTGCAAGGAAAGATATTGACTTGAGCAAATCTTTAATAAACCGCTCTGGTTCCCTCTTAATAGTGCGGGATTTCTATAACTCATGATTAACAGAACAAGCTATGGTATTTCCTCGTTTACACCATGCTACATATATATTGGTGGGTCCATGATCCCTACACTTAGCAAACATAACTAGTCCCATGTATGTATATTGTTATCAAGATCAAAACATGATTATGTGCATGACTGCACTTTCAATGGGAACTGGCGATTTTGGAGACGTTTGTTCCGTGTTTCTTCAGTCGTCGAGCAGGCCAAGGTGCACTTGTTTCCATCTTCCTGGAGTCAATCGTCACGTCGTAGATGGGTCTCCGACGTCTGATCAAAAGCACATGTCGTTGCTCTATCATGTGCTTCTTATGAGCGGTGTTTTTCGTTGTATGACTTTTCTGGCTGAATGGCGACTCTTTTCCTATGGCCAAAATGCCGAGAGGAAGGCAGAGTCGTTCGTTTCTTCTTCGTGTAGCTTATGTTGGCGATGGAGCGACGGCGAGCCTCCCATCCAAGTGGTTCTGTCTCCGGCGATGGTTGAGATCGGTATGTTGTGGTAGCCTTGTCGATGACTACGGATCACATTGCAATCTTCTTCTTACGTCAAGTTTTTTTTTACAGAATATTTGGACTGAGTTAATTTTGCTTTTCAGTTGTACTGCAATGTACTAATATGTATAAGGTTGTTCCAGGTCTTTCGTCACTTGTTAAAAAGCACATTTTGGAGCAAAGCAAGAATGGCTCTTATCTCATGATAATTTTATTGATGTATCTTGGAAAATTCAAGAATTTTATGTTTCGATAGTACTATATGTCTATCAAGTTTAGCATGAACCGGCACGACGTTATCTGAAAATCCATGAATTTGTGCGTGAACCATTCATGCCACAGACAAGAGCCCCACGGTACCAGGTACTAGTACGTATTTCCTACGGCACCAATCAAGTGCATTAACATACTCCGTTAAAAGGAACACGGCGCCAATCCAGTAACCTCGTTCGTTCCTCCCAGCTCGAAGCCGCCAAGCCGAGCCACGCCCAGAACAAAAGGCATCCCCGAGCCGGCTCGCCTCGGCTCGGCTGGAGGCCCCACGCGAAGAGGGTAGCTCTCCGCGACCCTGTAGGGGCACCCAGCAGGCAGCAACTGGCACCCAACAAACAGCCGCTGCAACTTGCCGCGCCCCGCGGGTCCCACCCCGAGGGCCTACGCCGCAGCGACACGTCGCCCCCCCCCCTGTCCGCTTTTAAAGCCCGCGGGCGGGCGGGCGGTACGGGTACGTGTGCGTGAGGCCGCCGCATCGCGCGCCACGTGCGGCCTCCCTCCCTCCCCGCGGGCCCCACGACAGCTCACCGCCCCACACGCAGGCCAGCTTTGCCGTCGCGCGCGCCCCTCTCCCTTTCCGTCCCTTGAGACCCGCCCGCGGGCGGGTGACACGCGGGGCCAGGCGGTGCCTGGGCCCGGCTGTCGGCGCCACGCGTGCGGTACGAGGCGCGTGGGGGATTCTGCGGTGAGGTAAGCGCGCAGGTGGGGTGTTGTCGCGGGGTCTGCGGTGGGCGGACACGTCACCCCCGGGTGGGGGCGACGGCGACGTACCGGCGCGGAGATCCACGTGTCGGGGGAAAGGCCCGGAGGGGGCGAACGGACGGCGGAGATGGGCGCCTGCCTGTCCTCCCTGGTGGGGCCGACCGTCCACAAGTGGATGGCGGATAGCGTTTGCTTGTGGTCCTCCGGTGCGAGGGCCAGGGATCCTCTGCGGCCAGCCGGCTGTGTGGGTGTGCCGGGAAGCGTTGCCTGGGTGGCTGGGTGGGCGACAGACAGATAGTCGTGTGAGGTCCCGGCCTCCATGTGTAAACCTCTGGGTTCTCTGTAGTTATCTCTTTCCTGGATTCCATCTGTGTAGCAGTACTAGTAGTAGTACTTGTTTGTAATCATGCTACTGGAACAGCTCAACACGTACTTGACAGTTAAATGAGGTCAGTCAATTTTTCCGGTGATCTTTATGCTCTTCAGCTTGACTAATGTACATGCGGTCGATGCCGCTGCAGGTATACAGATGTTTTTCCTTTTTTGAAAACGGGTAAAAACAGGTGTACAGATGATTTCGAACACACCGTGCCTGCAGTACTCCAATAACAAGGTGAAAATGCAGATAGTACTGAACAGTCACGCACTCGTCTCTACAACTATACATCTCAACTGTAATAAAGACGCTTAGCTCAAGCAGCTAGCTAGAAAGTATAGCCAGCCAACATGTGTCTCTGACGATCAGTCTAAATTACGAGTGAACACAAATGATCCGTCGAAAACCGGCACGCAGCCATCAGAGCTGACCAGCGACTAGCCAATAATTGCCGGACCTCGACGGAGAGGAGGACAGCCACACGCGGCTCGTTCGCAGGGGATCCGGCAAATCCGGGAGGCGGGGAGCAGGATCTTGGGGATATCGATTTTGTACGATGTTCGCCACAGAAAAAAGGTGAAAGGAAGAAGAAAAAAACGGCGATCGGACGCTGTCAGATTCAAACCCGCAATAATCTACTCCGCGTCCTCCCGTCTCCGCTCGTTGCACGGCGCCAAGTTGCGCTCGACCTTGCGCTTTCAAAGTAGTGGTTAGGCTTGCTGATATTATTGTTAGCAGCAGTAGTACTACATGCTAATGCTGATGCCTTTTTTAAGAATGCGGTAAGTGCTAATCTCTGCACAAAGATTCGGCTTAGCTAGTGCGAAGTTTTCTTGCCAACTCTAACAATAATTAATATCGCCAAGCCTTCTTAGCAGTTCTGACTACTCTCTCGGGTTTTATAAGAACTGCTTATACACCAAACGTCAAACAAAATTGATGAGACATGTTTCTTTTTCATGGTAATATGCGCGCATTCATATCATAAAGATCAAAATACAAGTCACGTAAGGACCGACATAACAAAAGTAGTTAAAACCAAAAAGCAACCCGCACATGTTTAGGCTTTCTTTGGTTTATAGGGTAGAAAAATTGTAGGAATATGAAAGTCATAAAAAATGAGATGACATGTATCTCAAATCCTAAGGCTGGTCGTAATGGTAGTATCATAACTAGTATCATGCATGCCAACTAGGCAATTTTGATGAGGTGTCATATCATTAAATGAAGAAAGAGATGATGGAGTATCATATTATGATACCGTATCATAATAAATGATATTCTACTTTGTGTCATGCATGGCAATAAATAGAGTACTACATGATATTAATATATGATAATATGCATTAGGAAGGTAGTATCATACACTAGTATCATATGCATGATACTACTATATGATACTCCCCATTACAACCAGCCTAATAGGAGGAATAGAAAATGAGATGCCCTTTGATTCACATCATATGATTTTTTTCTTTGAGTCTAGGCTAATGTTTATTTTCCTATGAAATGTGAAGGATAGGAAATCCTCCATAGGAATAGGATTCCATTCCTACAAACCAAAGAGCTTTAAAGAAATTTTTTCTATTGAGTCTAGGCTAATGTTTAGGTTCCTGGGCGATTAACCCGTCGACTCAGCTTCGTCAACTCCTCCCCTAGATCGGATCACCTGCTTCGTCCGGTTCCATCTAGGAGAGTTCAAGCATCAAGAAGGAGACCGACGCTGGTCATGGTTCACGTGAACGAGGCGGCGTTGGAATATGGCGAGTGAAAATTCAGCAACCTCGGATGTTGGCGGGGGCGCTGGCAAGAATCGAGCCGTTCTTGGCGATGGCCCGCAGGGCATGTCTGGGGAAGTTTGTAAGGAGGGAGAGGCTAGGTCTTCAGCACACGATGGTTCTACAACTCAAGACGGAGACCCGGGGGGGGGGGGGGAATTCAAATACCTAAACCTTCACGAGGATTGAGGGAGTCCTGGATTAGGGGGTCTCCGGACAGCTGGACTATATCCTTTGGCCGGACTGTTGGACTATGAAGATACAAGATTGAAGACTTCGTCCCGTGTCCGGATAGGACTCTACTTGGCGTGGAAGGCAAGCTAGGCAACACGGATATGGATATCTCCTCCTTTGTAACCGACCTTGTGTAACCCTAGCCCCCTCCGGTGTCTATATAAACCGGAGGGTTTTAGTCCATAGGACAACATATAATCATACCATAGGCTAGCTGCTAGGGTTTAGCCTCTCTGATCTCGTGGTAGATCTACTCGTGTACTACCCATATCATCAATATTAATCAAGTAGGACGTAGGGTTTTACCTCCATCAAGAGGGCCCGAACCTGGGTAAAACATCGTGTTCCCTGCCTCCTGTTACCATCCGCCTTAGACGCACAGTTCGGGACCCCCTACCCGAGATCCGCCGGTTTTGACACCGACATTGGTGCTTTCATTGAGAGTTCCTCTGTGTCGTCGCCGTTAGGCTTGATGGCTCCTACGATCATCGATAGCGATGTAGTCCAGGGTGAGACTTTTCTCCCCGGACAGATCTTTGTGTTCGGCGGCTTCGCACTGTGGGCCAACTCGCTTGGCCATCTGGAGCAGAGTGAAAGTCACGCCCCTGGCCGCCAGGTCAGATTTGGAAGCTTAAACTACAAGGCCGATATCCGCGGAGACTTGATCTTCGACGGATTCGATCCCCTGCCCTGTGCGCCACGCGGTCACGATGAGTACGATTTAGCTCTGCCATCGGACAGTGTTCAAGAAATCGCACCGGCAGCTGCTCCGACCATTAATTCGGAGCCAGTTGCGCCTCCCACAAACGGGTGGATAGACCCCGCCACATAGGCCGTACCCTCAGCGGCGATCGAGCCGAATATCGACCTTACCCTTCACGAGAGCCGCGTTGCCAAACTGCCGGATCCTTCCCCGGCCACGGACTCCGAACTGCCTATGCCCGTGCCTATCAAATCTGACTGGGCGCCGATCATGGAGTTTACCTCCGCGGACGTTTTTCAGCACTCGCCCTTCAGCGATATACTGAACTCATTAAGGTCTCTCTCCTTGTCAGGAGGAT
Source organism: Triticum urartu (assembly GCF_003073215.2). NCBI lineage: Eukaryota > Viridiplantae > Streptophyta > Magnoliopsida > Poales > Poaceae > Triticum > Triticum urartu. The sequence goes on along the minus strand of NC_053023.1, from coordinate 131,635,631 downwards.
CCGGGCCGAACTATGTCCGACAGGATTGGGATGCGGATGACGAAGAAATTTGCCGCCCACCCACCACCCACTTAGTAGCCTCTGTCGATGACTTAACCGACATGCTCGACTCCGAAAACATCGACGGTATGGACGACGATGCAGGAGACGAACAGGAACCACTGCCCACAGGGCACTGGATGCCCACTTCATCACATGACGTATACATGATGGACACACCAAAAGAAGACGACGACGAGGAACGGAAGGACGCAACGAAGGGTTGTCCCCTCGAGAAGCAGTCAAAGCGGCGGCGTAAGCGTCGCCCCAAATCCCGCCTCGGCAGAAACAACGATCATATAGACCCAACGTTAGAGCAGGGTGAACGATCGCCGGACCACGGCAACACGGAGAATCAAACCGAACAACCCGACTCTGTCAAAGATAATAGTCCGGACGACATCACACCGGACAGACACCCGGGGCAATAGAATGCCCATCAAAGGCTTGTTGCCACCACAAGGAGTCTAAAAGAGCAGAATCAAAGGCTCAAGGCTGTGCAAGACACACTCAGAATCAGGTGGAGTAAAGTACTCAACACAACGGCGAAGTACGGCGGTAACCGCCACACCAAGAGCTACCCGAAGCGGAAGTTGCTACATGAATTCGATGAGGAGGCCTTAGATCCCCCACAACCAAAAATAAAATGGCCATCCGGCCGGATAGACGACCTCACGACCAACATAGAGCGGCGAACAAAGCCGCACATGAACCAGTATGCGACCCGCGTAAGGGCTCGCATCAAAAGGACGGCGCAACAAGATCCATCTACGGACCACGCAAACGCGCTCCAGCATGCAATGCAACTCCACAAACATCCGAACATCACGGTACACCCAGATACAGGGGTGCCGCACACCCCCTATGCTTCACCGACGAGGTGCTGGACCATGAATTTCCAAAGGGATTCAAACCCGTAAACATAGAGGCATACGACGGAACAACAGACCTTGGGGTCTGGATTGAGGACTATATCCTCCATATCCATATGGCTCGAGGAGATGATCTCCACGCCATCAAGTACTTACCCCTCAAGCTCAAAGGGCCAGCTCGGCACTGGTTTAAAAGCCTCCCCGAAAGCTCCATTGGAAGCTGGGAAGAGCTCGAAGACGCTTTTCGGGCAAATTTTCAAGGGACCTATGTCCGACCTCCGGACGCGGACGATTTGAGTCATATAACTCAACAGCCCGGAGAGTCAGCCCGAAAGCTTTGGAACAGGTTTCTTACTAAAAAGAACCAAATAGTCGACTGTCCGGACGCCGAAGCCTTGGCAGCTTTTAAGCATAGCGTCCGCGACGAATGGCTTGCCAGACACCTCGGCCAAGAAAAGCCGAGAACAATGGCAGCATTAACAAGCCTCATGACCCGCTTTTGCGCGGGTGAGGACAGCTGGCTAGCCAGATGCAGCACCAGCGATCCAAGTACATCCGAAGTTAGAGATGGAAACGGGAAATCACAACGCAGCAAAAATAATAAGCGCCGGAATAAAGAAGACAGCTCGAAGAGCACGACGGTAAACGCCAGATTCAGAAGCTCTCGGCCAGGTCAGCAAAAGCCGCCCTCTAAAGGCGCCAGAGATGAACTGTCCAGCCTAAACAAAATTCTGGACCAAATATGTCAGATCCATAGCACCCCTGGTAAACCCGCTAATCATACCCACAGAGAATGTTGGGTCTTCAAGCAGTCCGGCAAGCTCAACGCCATACACAAGGGGGAGGATACACCAAGCGAAGACGAGGATGAGCCTCTCAAGCAAGACACTGGGGAACAAAAGAAATTTCCACCAGAAGTCAAAACAGTAAACGTGTTACACGTGATCAAGGGGAGAAACAAAGCGGCACTCCCAGAGAAATATGCCCAAGGGACTATCACCGCGGAGTCCTGCCACTGATCGTCTCAACCAATCACTTTCGACCATCGGGATTACTCAGCAAGTATCCGGCGTGCAGGATGGGATGCCTTGGTATTAGATCCAATAATTGATGGATACCACTTCACACGAGTCCTGATGGACGGTGGCAGCAGTCTAAACCTGATATATCAGGACACAATCCGCAAAATGGGGATAGACCCAACGAAAATTTGCCACAGCAATATGATATGTCTCCAACGTATCTATAATTTTTGATTGCTCCATGCTATATTGTCTACTGTTTTGGGCAATATTGGGCTTTGTTTTCCACTTTTGTATTATTTTTGGGACTAACCTATTAATCGGAGGCCCAGCCTAGATTTGCTGTTTTATACCTATTTCAGTGTTTCGAAGAAAAGGAATATCAGACGGAGTCGAAACGGAACGAAATCAACTAGAGAAGTTATTTTTGGAACGAAAGCCACCGGATAGACTTGGACTCCACGTCATGAGATACTGGAGGTGCTCACGAGGGTGGGGGCGCCCCCCCTTAGGGCGCGCCCCCGCCTCGTGAGCCCCCGTAGCTCCTCTGGCGTACCCCCTGCACCCATATATACCTACGTATCGTAAAACATCCAGAACAGAGATTAGATCGGGAGTTCCACCGCCAGAAGCCTCCGTAGCCACCAAAAGCCAATCTAGACCCGTTCCGGCACCCTTCCGGAGGGGGGGAACCCTCACCGTTGGCCATCTTCATCATCCCGGCGCTCTCCATGACGAGGAGGGAGTAGTTCTCCCTCGGGGCTGAGGGTATATACCAGTAGCTATGTGTTTGATCTCTCTCTCTCTCTCTCGTGTTCTTGATTTGGCACGATCTTGATGTATCGCGAGCTTTGCTATTATAGTTGGACCTTATGTTTCTCCTCCCCCTCTTCTCTCTTGTAATGAATTGAGTTTCCCCTTTGAAGTAATCTTATCGGATTGAGTCTTTAAAGATTTGAGAACACTTGATGTATGTCTTGCCGTGCATATCTGTGGTGACAATGGGATATCACGTGATTCACTTGATGTATGTTTTGGTGATCAACTTGCGGGTTCCGCGCATGAACCTATGCATAGGGGTTGGCACACACTTTCGTCGTGATTCTCCGGTAGAACTTTGGGGCACTCTTTGAGGTCCTTTGTGTTGGTTGAATAGATGAATCTGAGATTGTGTGATGCATATAGTATAATCATACCCACGGATACTTGAGGTGACATTGGAGTATCTAGGTGACATTAGGGTTTTGGTTGATTTGTATCTTAAGGTGTTATTCTAGTATTAACTCTAGGGCTGTTTGTGACACTTATAGGAATAGCCCAACGGTTGATTGGAAAGAATAACTTTGAGGTGGTTTCGTACCCTACCATAATCTCTTCTTTCGTTCTCCGCTATTAGTGACTTTAGAGTGACTCTTTGTTGCATGTTGAGGGATAGTTATGTGATCCAATTATGTTATTATTGTTGAGAGGACTTGCACTAGCGAAAGTATGAACCCTAGGCCTTGTTTCAACGCATTGCAATACCGTTTACGCTCACTTTTATCATTAGTTACCTTGCTGTTTTTATATTTTCAGATAACAAAAACCTTTATCTACTATCCATATACCACTTGTATCACCATCTCTTCGCCGAACTAGTGCACCTATACAATTTACCATTGTATTGGGTGTGTTGGGGACACAAGAGACTCTTTGTTATTTGGTTGCAGGGTTGCTTGAGAGAGACCATCTTCATCCTACGCCTCCTACGGTGATAAACCTTAGGTCATCCACTTGAGAGAAATTTGCTACTGTCCTACAAACCTCTGCACTTGGAGGCCCAACAATGTCTACACGAAGAAGGTTGTGTAGTAGACATCAAGCTCTTTTCTAGCGCCATTGTCGGGGAGGTGAGTGCTTGAAGGTATATCTTTAGATCTTGCAGTCGAGTCTTTTAGTTTCTTGTTTTATCACTAGTTTAGTCTATAAAAGAAAATTACAAAAAAATGGAATTGAGTTTGTCTCATACGCTTCACCTTTTTTAATATCTTTCGTGAGTATGATGGAAAGGATAATTGAGCTCAAGTGCTAGAAGAAGAAATCTATAAAATGTTTGGCACTAAATATTTGAATGATGAGCATGATTGCAATGTTGTTAGTATGAATTCCTTGAATATCCATGATGCTAATGATATGCAAAGCCACAAGCTTGGGGAAGCTATGTTTGATGAAGATGATAATTTTTGTCCCCCAAGTTTTGATGAGCAAATTTATTATGATGAAAGCATGCCTCCTATTTATGATGATTATATTGATGAAAGTAGATTTGGAGAGGTCATGACTTTATTTTGTGATGAATCCACTATTCCGGAAGAGGTTCCAATTGATTATGAGAACAAAGTTGCTATCTATGATGATTATTGTGATGACTTGTATGCTATAAAGAATAATGATATCCATGAAACTTGTCATCATGATTTCAGTTTTTAATTGGATTATGCCTCACATGATAATTATTTTGTTGAGCTTGCTCCCACTACTATTCATGAGAAGAAATTTGCTTGTGTGGAGAGTAGTAAATTTTCCATGCTTGTAGATCATGAAAAGAACGCTTTAGGTGCTGGTTATATTGTTGAATTCATTCATGATGCTACTGAAAATTATTATGAGGGAGGAATATATGCTTGTAGGAATTGCAATAATATCAAGTTTCCTCTCTATGTGCTTAAAATTTTGAAGTTATGCTTGTTTTGCCCTCCTATGCTAATTCATTATTGTTTCCATAAGTTGTTTGCTCACAAAATCCCTATGCATAGGAAGTAGGTTAGACTTAAATGTGCTAGTCATATTCTTCATGATGCTCTCTTTATGTTTCAATTCTTATCTTTTATGTGAGCATCATTGAAATCATCGTGCCTAGCTAGGGGCGTTAAACGATAGCGCTTGTTGGGAGGCAACCCAATTTTATTTTTATTCCTTGCCTTTTGTTCCTGTTTAGTAATAAATAATTCATCTAGCCTCTGCTTATATGTGGTTTTATGTGTTTAATTAGTGTTTGTGCCAAGTAGAACCTTTGGGAAGACTTGGGGAAAGTCTTGTTGATCATGCTGTAAAAAACAGAAACTTTAGCGCTCACGAGAATTACTGACATTTTTATTTGGAGAGTGCTATTTAGTTAATTATTTTTTCAGATGATTAATAGATAAACACCTCAGGTCCAGAAATTTATTTGAGAATTTTATGAGTTCCATAAGTATACGTTTGATCCAGATTACTACAGACTGTTCTGTTTTTGACAGATTCTGTTTTTCATGTGTTGTTTACTTATTTTGATGAATCTATGGCTAGTAAAATAGTTTATAAACCATAGAGAAGTTGGAATACAGTAGGTTTAACACCAATATAAATAAATAATGAGTTCATTACATTACCTTGAAGTGGTGTTTGGTTTTCTTTCGCTAACGGAGCTTACGAGTTTTCTGTTAAGTTTTGTGTTGT